>NW_023601322.1:74942771-74965771 GCF_014898055.3 Talpa occidentalis | reverse complement strand
GTGCGGGAGCTGTGCTGTAGGGCCGAGTCCTTAACCCGAGCAGTCTGACACCCGGACCAAGGATCAGAACTGAACTGAACTGTGCAATGCTAGCTGCTATCCCAGAATTCCTCGGCCGTGTGGATAACACCCTCCTACACCTTGGAATTGGGTCCCAATTCTAAAGAGCCGGCCTGAGGAGCGGGACTAGCTAGGCGGGCAGCAGCTCCCAGAAATGTGGGACTGGGGAGGAGAAAGGGCGAAACAAAGGGTAGGTAGGGGTTGAGGGGCCTTTGAATCCTGGTGGCTACATGGTCGGCTGTCGTGTGGAATTCAGAGATGGATCCTACCCTGGGGAGTTGGCTGACTCGATGCAAAAAGGAAATGGAAACTAATAAAAATGGCCAAATATCCCATCCTTTGGCCATTAGCGATGAAAGCTACATCACACGCGAAAGAGAAGCTGGCTTGGCCCCTGGGCCAGACCACGCTCCCGTTTTGGTCCGCTTGGCCTGTGACTCTAGCCTGGCGCGGGCAGGGCCAGGGCTTTGGCATGAGGTTTTATTTCACGGGAGATGCCCTAGAAGTGGGGTAGAGGCTGCTTTTGAAATTTAACTCTGTACAAGGGTTAACTGCCTGAGTGAATTTCCTTTTCTCCCCCCAAACTAATCCCGCCTCAGCTGTGCAAGATGGGCCTAAAGCCACTTGGGCAAGTGAGTCACGCAGGCTCTAGCTCCTGTGCACAGGACGCATTCGTGTTATCGTTACACATCTTTTTGGCATTTTTCTCCTCCAAACAAAATGTGATCCCAGAAGACCCGCGGGGCATGGGACTATTTCCTTTCTGCACCGACAGCCTCAACGTTATCACACAAGGTGAAAATTGAACAGGGACAACAGAAAGTAACAGCTCTAACAGCTCTCGTCACTAAGAACTAGGGAGCACGGAGGGAAATAAACCCAGAAAAGTACAACTAGAGGGTTTGGTGTGAAAGTCGTTTCTTTCTGTGGCCCCGTGAGCGGCGCTGCTCTGCAGGGGGCCGGCGAGTGGCTGGAGAGAGTGACTGTCGAGGCGCTGGCCCTGGCTGCGTGCGGCGGAGGGAAGAGCGTGCTTGGCTGGCCCCAGACCCCCCGCTCTCTCCAGAACCACCACAGGCGGCCCCGTGCCATCCAGAGCCTCGGGAGGTCGGCGAGGGCACAGGGTAAGAGCCAGTGAGGTCTGAGCCCCGGAGAAGGGCAACCCTTGGAAGTGCCCCCGGGGATACTCCAGAGGAAGCGCCGCGATGACTGGACAGTCAGCTGCTGACAGGCCTATCATGGTGACGGCGGTGGCTAGGTGGGCCCTCCTCACATGGGCGCCCAGACAACCTGATTATGGCAACCCTGAAAACCAGCTGAGGAAGGTAAGTAGAGTCTGTTGTCCACGTTTCCTCTTACAGGTGGCAACACCAACATTCGCTGAATCAAGAGACTGGGAAAGGCTAAGGGAACAGTCAAGGCCTCTTCTGCACGAGATGGAAATGTTCACAAGGTTATGAAGAAATAAGGTAAGGAACTAAACGGGAAAGGAGAGTGGCGGGACTTGTCCCAGCGGGGCGGAACTCTTTTGATAATTAAGAAAAAATACAATGAATAAAATGGACGATGGGGTCACAACAAAAATTTTAATGAACACAGCACTAACGACCGCCATGGCTTTCTGCTGGTGCCCCACCACATCACAGTGACCCCATTACGTCTAGTCTATTTACTCCTTTGGAGACCTCTGAAAAGCCAGACGCTAGAGAGGACAGGAAGAAACCTGAGCGGCAGCCGCCTGGGTTCGTCCCATTAGTCACGGCCCTCGGCTGTCCCCCTCACAGGAGGGGCAAAGCTTTCGCAGAAGAGCGGGGAAGACGTCAGGGGTGGAGAACGGGGGTTGCCAGGGCTCCGTGACGCAGGACTCCCCTGGGCCGCGGCACTACAGCTGCCCGGAGGCCCTGCCCGGCACTGCATCGAGAGGGGAGGCCCGGACTTGGTGGTCCTACACGGCCAAGCCGTGGCTCCTGTCCCTCGAGGCTGGGGGAGACGAGGGCCCCCAGGAGAACAGCTGCCCAGCCTGTGTGACCACCAGGCCTGCCGAGGGCGCCTGAGCGAGAGCCACGGTGTGAGCCTAAGAGACGATGAAGTGACGGCAGGTGTCTGGGGACCCGGCCACTGGCTGCCATTCCTTCCTTGGGTCTGTCCGCGGACAGAGACCGTATGTCACTGGGGGCCATTTCGCCTACGTGGTAACGCACAGCACTAGGCCTGCCCACGCACCCTGGCAGCAACGTCACACGTCAGCCTAAGACGGTCCGACCCCCAGCGCAGGCGGAAGCGGACGCGCGGGTGAGTACAGCCTCCCAGCCGCCCCTCCACGGCGAGCCACGGGGTTTACCACAAAGACAGCAACAGATGCAGAGGCTGGTTGTCAGGACACAGACAACAGAGGGACAGGACAGATGAGAGACAGAGATGACACAGCGGGACGAGATGGCGAGAGAGCAGAGACAGAGATGAAACAGACATGACAGAGATACACAAACACAAGGTGACAGGAGGTGACACAACTGAGAGATAACAGACGAGGTAGAGATGAGAGACATAGAGATGAGAGACAGACACAGAATCAGAGACAAAAACACATACAGAGACCGAGACATGGAAAGACAGAGCAACAGGACAGAGCCGGAGAGACAGAAACACAGACACAAAGACTGAGGCAAAGAGACAGACACAGACAGATGGAGAAATACAGATGCTAGAGAAACAGAGACAGAGAGACAGGTACAGACCAGAGACAGAAGAGACTAGAGGGAGAGAGGAGAGGTAAGAGAGACACAGGTAAGAGACTAGAGATGACACAGGAGACTAGAGAGAGGAGTTACTGGACAGGAGAGACTAGAGAGACAGGAGCCAGGGCAATGACAGGAGAGAGATAAGAGACTAAAGAGACAGGAGGGATGGTCTAGAGAGAGACGAGTTACTGGAGAGACAGAAGAGTCTGGAGAGAGAATAAAGAGACGCTAGAGACAGGAGACTAGAGAGAGACAGCCCAGAGACTAGAGATGAGCGTTACTGGAGAGACAGGAGGTACCAGAGGGAGACACAGGAGGGAGACAGAAGAGAAACAGGTGAGACAGACAGTAGATGGAGAGAGCGAGAGACATGAGTTACTGGAGAGACTAGAGAGAGGCAGAGAGAGTAGAGAGAGAGACCGGAGAGAATAGAGAGACATTCGAGACAGGAGAGACTAAAGCGAGACAGGCTAGACAGACAGTAGACAGACGGAGGCTGCGAGAGACAGGAGAGGCGGAAGAAACGAGAAAGAGACTAAAGAGAGACAGGGGAGAGGGAGAGACAGGAGAGAGACTAGGGGATGAGAGTTACTGGAGAGACCGGAGAGACTACTAGAGAGAGAACAGAGACACTAGAGACCCGAGAGAGACTAGAGAGTGACGGGAGAGACTGGGGAGACGAGAGCCAGAGCGTGACAGACAGGAGACTGGATAGACGGGAAGGAAGGGGGGAGCGCGAAAGTAGCGAGGGACAGCGGAGATCCTGGAGAGACGGGCGGCCGGGGGGGGGGGGGAGCAAGAGACCAGAGCGAGCAACAGTAGAGAGGACTGGAGAGGGACAGGAGAGAGATGAGAGTGCCGGGACAGACAGGAGAGAGAGGGAGACAGCGAGAGACAGAGACGAGAAAGACTGGAGAGACTGGCGGGAGAGACGAGCGAAAGGTGAGAAAGAGACTGGAGACAGGAAGAGACTGGAGAGAGAAAGGGAGTCGGGAGAGACAGGAGACAGTGACTGGTGAGACTAGAGAGACGGGAGAGACAGACAGTAAAGAGACTAGAGAGAAGGGGAGCTAGCAAGAGATAGGAGAGAGACAGAGACAGGAGACGAGACAGGTGAGACAGACGAGAGCGAGCGAGCCGGGAGAGAGGGGGAGACGGAGAGGAGAGAGACAGGAGAGAATGACTAGAGAGACACAGTAAAGACTCTCGAGAGATGAGGTCCTGGAGCCACAGGAGAGTCTAGAGAGAGAGACAGGAGAGACTACTAGAGAGAGACACTGGAGACAGGAGACGAGAGAGAGACAGCCCAGAGACTAGAGCTAAGAGCTACTGGAGAGACAGGAAAGAGAATTCTGAGACAGACAGTAGACGGAGAGAGCGAGAGACAGGAGTTACTGGAGAGAAAGAGACTAGAGGGAGACACAGGAGACACGAGAGAGACAGGAGAGAGAATAAAGAGACACTAGAGAGTTAATGGAGAGACCAGAGACAGACAGGAGAGACTAAAGAGAGACAGGTGAGATAGACAGTAGACAGAGATAGCAAGAGACAGAAGAGAAACAGGAGAGACTAGAGAGACAGGAGACAGCAACAGTAGAGACTCAGAGGAGAGACAGGAGACGTTACTGGAGAGAGAGGGAGAGGAAGAGACAGGAGAGAGACGGACATAGTGAGAGAGACAGAGATACAGGAGAGACAGACAGGAGAGTGACGAGAGAGATACGAGACAGACAGGAGAGCCTGACTGGAGAGACGAGCGAGAGATGAGAAACACTAAAGAGACACAAGGAGGCTGGAGAGAGATGAGAACTACTGGAGAGACAGGAGAGATTAGAAAGGGAGACTAGAGAGAGACAGGGAGTCAGGAGAGACAGAGACAGGAGAGATTAAAGAGACAGGTGAAAGGGTGACGGGAGAGCGACAGGAGAGAATGACTAGAGAGAGACAGTAGAGACTAGAGAGATGAGTTACTGGAGAGAAGGGGAGACAGCAAGAGAGAGAGACATGAGAAGAGACAGACGAGAGAGCCAGCAGGCTAGAGAGATGTTACTGGAAATCAGGAGAGACTGCAGAGAGAAAGGTGAGAGAGTGGAGATGAGTGACAGGAGAGTGACAGAAGAGAAACAGTAGGGAGACTAGAGAGAAATGAGGCGAGAGAGACAGAAGAGACTGGACAGACGGGGAGAGAGCGAGAGACTAGAGAGACACTAGGGGGAGAGCAAGAGAGCAGAGAGATGAGAGGTACTGGAGAGACAGGAGAGGGACAGGAGAGAGAGGGAGACGGTGAGAGACAGAGATACAGGAGAGAGAGGAAGAGAGACACAAGATGGAGAGAAAGAAATGCAGACACTAAAGACAGACGCAGAGACACAGACAGATGAGAGACACGCAGAGACAGCCCGGAAAGAGACAGTGGAGAGGCAGACGCTGAGAGAGACAAGCGGAGAGGACAAGACGGAAACAGAGACACACAGACAGAGATAGAGGAGCGAGACACTAGGGAGAGATGCGGGAGAGTGCGACAGCAGAGAGACTAGAGAGATGAGCGAGCAGGAGAAAGCGAGGTGAGAGACAGGAGACAGATGAGAGACCAGGGAGGGAGCCTGGCGAGACAGGAGCGAGAGCGACTGGAAAGAGATGACAGAGATGGGAGAGACTAGCACGAGAGAGACGGCAGAAGACAGGAAGAAGAGCCGAGAGACAGTGAGACATGTCAGAGAAATAACAGACAAAAGATAGAATAAGGAGAGAGAGACAGAGACAGAGATGACAGACCAAGAGGTGACACGGCGAGAGAGAGAATGGAGGGAAATGAGACAAGAGAGAGACGGAGAAGAGGAGGGCCGCGGCTGCGTATACCCACGTGACCGGCTCCCTGGCAGGAAGGTCCTGAAAACGGTGGACCTGTGAGAGTGACGCCGGCAGCCCCGGGAGCTCCACCGGCTCCACCAGGACGCGGCACACACCCGATTCGGGCCCGGGCTCCTCGTACCCAGTGGGGAGGCAGAGACCTAGGGTGTACGTGACGGCCGGGACAGAGGGCGCGAATGTGGACGGCGGGGCATCATTTCTTCCTGCGAGAGTCAACAGTGTCTGTCTCCTAAGGGGCAGCTGGAGGGCCTCCTCGGAGCACTAGTTTGGTAGAAAATCAGGCAAATGAAACAAACACGGGTTGCTTAAAGAGAAAACCATGTACACTATTTATTTCCAGTTGATCGATACGGTGGTACGCACGGTATCTGCTTGTCATCTCTGAATCACCTTCCTACTGGACTGGGCTTAACGTTCACATCTATAAAAATATCTCCTTAAACTTCTGAAACTAGTTAAAAATTAGAGTATACAGAAACATTTCAAAATTCTGAGCTTCAATTCTCTGTCCTCTCCTCAACTGAAACCCCTAAGGACACAGGTTGCTTTTAGGGATTCTATGCACCCTTGGGCAAGTGTGTATGTGCATTTTCTCAGGAGGGAACCCAATGGCTTCAACAATGTGCAGAAGTAAAAATGTGAAGAAAACTGTATAAAATGAAGGACTTGAAGTCAACAAAATGCCCTTTAGGAGTACAGAAATTCTGATGAACATATTTACATTTCATGTGAGTGACATTTAAGAACATTGCATAAAGCAAGCCTGAAGGCATGTACTTACCATCTGTGGTTTCTAAACACGAACAGATTAAAGATGGAAGACGATCAAGTCAAAGGAGAAGGAAAAGGAGGCGATATGTGGAATAAAACATTAGAAAAAGGGCAAAGTGGAAGGAAGGTGAACATACAGTCAGCAGAAGAGAGAAATTTCTCTCTGATCCCAGGGTAGGGAACACAACCATAAAAACCTAGAAAAAAAGAAAAATCATGATGTTTCTCTAGAGTGTAAAACGACAAGGAAAAAACTAACCTGCTGTACAAATTCCAAAGGCACTGGTGTGGCTTGTGTAAATGCTTCTAGATGAATACCATGGACAGGATCTTCAACTATCAAACAACCAATGTCAAACCATCTGTAACGGAACACGAGTTTCAAGTTTATATGCCAAAAAGAAGCTGTAGAGAATAGGCAAAATAAGCATTACCATTCAGACAAAACATTAGCAGATTTCAAAAAGGAAATGTTTTTCTAATCAATTTTTAAGAGGACAGTTCACAAAAACAGTATGTCAAATGACTGTTGGTTTAATTCCAAGAGAATTCATTGCTCAGAGGGGACAGAAGTACAATAAGGGCAATCAAATGTGCAATGGACAAACCATTTTAGGAGGAATATAAGAGAACCAAATAAGTCATCAGATTAAAAAAAAAAAAAAAGGTAACATTCTTGCAGGGGGAAGGGAGAGGGGTCAAAACGAGGGAGGGAAAAGCACAAGGGATTATGGTGCACGGGTGACTTGGTGGTGGAAATTCTATGGGGACTACACCTGAGAAAAGAAAGCCAGCATTGTTAAAAAATGAACTTTCAATTGAAGAATATTAAATAATTTGGTATACTAACATTCTGTTATTTTCCATGATTTGTATCTAAAGCAGATGGTAAAGAATAATTGCAGTGGGGCCTCCCTGGTGGTGCAAGGGTTAAAGACAGTGCTATCAAGCTATTGGCAGCCAGGGAGCAACCCACATGGCGCAGACGACCTCTCCTGTCTCGCCTGCTGCTCCCCTATTTCAGTAGATCCGCCTGGCCTGCTCTCCACTCTCTCTGGTGAATTCTCTAAACCCCCCCACCCCCTTTGCACCCGGACTTACAGCCCAGTTCTTATATGCATAAATCTTTAAAAAAAAAAATTGAAGTGATTAGTCTGTTTAAGCACGGACCGCCTAAAGAGCACACCCACTGCAGGTGAAAGGAAAATCTTTCCTAGTGAGCAAATACACATTAGAATTTCAAGATCCCCTATACCCGCATCACTATCATCCCTGTGAAGAGCCACTTCACTTAGTGCTGGTGGCCAAGGGAACTTTCAGTTCTTCTGCCTCTTCCTACCACCCCTCGCTGTCTGTCCCAGGGAAGAGGAAGAGGCCATGTCCCTGGTCAAGGACGCTCACGAGGCACTCTCCTGGAATGACTAGTGAAAGAAAATGACCAACCATCTTCAGTTGAGAGAAGATACATACACAGATGTAGTTCTTAAATGATGGTATTCAAATGATTATATGTAACTTTTGTGATGATAGAAAATGTTACATATAATTTCAGTGAAAGTAACTGGAGTTAGCGTCAGTGACATTCACGAGTGGCACTTCAACAGGATTTTGAAGAGTGGGTAAGATTTGGTTAAGTGGAAAAGAACAGTAGGACACCATCAGTGAAAGACAACTGTGGAGGTGATTAAGGTGTATTTTGTAGTCTTGTTTATATCAGCTTGGCTGAGCACCCGTGGGATTGGAAATGAACCACTATGTTGGGGACAGATTATGAAGAGCATTGAATGCTGTATTCAGGAGTTTGAATTTTCTATGTAAACATCATGGAACCATCCAGTGACCATTACTATTTCTCTTTCCCCCTTCTGTTAAGCTTTGGCTATTCATTTAATGTCTACCTTACAGTGTCTTTTGTTTTATTGTAGTGAAAAGTATGACTCTGGTAATACTGGAGACTCACTGAATATTATTCCTCTGCTCTCCCTCTTCTATCTTTCACTGTATTGTTGTCAAGTACCTTTATTTCTGCTTATGTTAGACTCGTCAGACATACTAGTAATGTTTTTTGCAGTCAATACTCATTTTTACCATCTGAAATCGCTCCTACATGTTTGTATACTAGGCACAATGTTATTTGATACTAAATAAAGTAAAATTTTAAAAATGAAAATAGTCACAATATGATTACAAAAGTCTGATTTCAACAGTTGGTAAATTATTTCAATATAAATCAATTCAGTATATTGTAAAAAAAAAAAATCTCTTCCCTGAGAAAGAAGTACACTCTACTCAAAAATGATGATGAATTATGCCATCTGGAGGTTTTTCAAAATGAAATAGATGCCAATAGTGCTCAGTAAAACTCCAACCTGACTGCCACCAGGCCTTCTTACACCATTCATACTGTTTTTTTTTTTAATATTTATTTATTTATACAAGCACTGGGTACAGTCAGAAGTGCGGGAGGGTGAAAGAATTCACCAGAGCGGGGAGCAGAAGGACCAAAGTACACTGCTGAGGGGAGCAGCGGGCGGCAGGCGAGGTCTGCGGGACCCTCCTCCAGTGGCCGGGGAGCAGCCGGGGATCGAACCGGCGCAGCAGAGACTGCAGGCAGCTTCACGACCCAACACTCAACCGTCTGCGCCACAGAGGTCTGCACGCCATGCGGGACCCTCCTCCAGTGGCCGGGGAGCAGCCAGGGATCGAACTGGCGCAGCAGAGGCTGCAGGCAGCTTCACGACCCAACGCTCAACCGCTGCGCCACCGGGGAGGCCCACCATTCCTACTCTGAATAACCCTAGATGAGTGTGTTTGTCAGTGGTGGTCAGTTACACGTAAGCCGAAACACCTGTAACACATTTAGTGCTATTACATTAAGTGATTGTTAAAACAATCTTAGAACACGGTGTCATTACTATCTTCATCTTACAATAAAAAACAAAGGATAGAAAATGTGTGGTCCATAGCTAGTTAAGTGACACAGTTAAACCAGAACACACTTTTCCTCTGGTTCTAAAATAAGACATACTTGTTGCTGGGTATTCAGTGTTAATCCCCTATTTCATATCTCCTAAGAGAAACAATAAGCCTCTTACTTGTCAGGCAGCAACTCTGCAATGAAGTTTTCTACGGACACAGCAATCTGCTTTTCATGGATCACTCCCGATCGACGCAAACTATCTATCCGTTCCTGGGCACCCTGGAAAACAGTGTTGATCAGAAACCATTTCAAACTATTCACTAACAAATACACTAATTTACAATTACAGAAGTAATACACAAAAATATATACACAAACATATATAAATTTATTGCAAAAACAAACTAAGTATAGAGAGAATAAATTAAATCCAATTGTGTTCTCAGTAGCAACAGTTTGGCGTGTACCTTCTAAATTTTTCCCATATGCATTATTATTTTGGTTACATTATTTTATATACCCTAATTGGTTATTTCTAACATTAGGACACTATGTAATTTATGATGTTACTTTGGCAAAAGATCATCTTACTGAATAAAAATCTCAGTCCTAGTAGCTTTTCAGTTAATTCTCTCAAAATTTCTACAGTAAAATTTTTTTTCTGATTTCATTTTAAATTAGCCTTAAAATATGCACTGGAATGAGTTATTTTTAAAATCCTGCAAATCTATACATCACACAATAGCTTATTCAAAAAATGGGCACCATTCATGAAACCAAGTAGTTTTGAACACTACACACAACTAAGGAATTAAATTCATGTCTCACAGTAAAAAACAAAAAGCTGAATTGAAAACAAATAGTAGTCACAAATGATATATATTCAAAATGCAAGATAAAGATCTATTTCTGAATAAAACTAGTAAATAATAACAGCAGAACAAAACACTGAATGAGATTAAGTGGTCATTGCAAATAAGTTAGAGTTTAAATGAAAATTAAGAAAAAAGAAAATTAAGAAAGCTGGAAACACTGCGTTTATTTCAGAAGCAACTTATAAAATGACAACTGTCTCAAAATGGGTAAACAATTTTAAGACATTGATTTATAAAGATGAAGGATAAATAAGTATGATTTAGATAACAAGAAAATAAAGATCATAATCTTACTCTTCAATCTCTAGTACCCAATAGGCATTCAGTAAAAACTACATGAAAAACTGAATAAAGGAAAAAAATAAAGGGCCCGTGAAGGCTTGTATCACTAAAGTTAAGAATCTAAATAAGCAGTAATAATTGGACTGCCAAATCTAGTAATAGTGAATGAGGCACCTGTGGAATTTGGAAAAATATGTAACATGTTTAAGATGAACATCATTTCTTAAAGTGAATTTGTAAATCTAATTCACTCCTATAAAGAAGTTGATTTAGTAAAAACTTTTTAAGGGATTAATGGGATGTTTATAGATTCACCCCTAAATCTGAAGGCAGTATCTCAGCTATTCACAATGAAATTTTTCTAGATTTTCATACTTCCAGGAAACAGAGAGAGACTATGTTTAAGTTTGTTCACTTTTCATTATTGTAAAACACAGTACAGAGCTTTGTACTATACAGGGTTGAAAAAAATATTTAATTGAATTTAGTACCTATAAGAAATAGGATAATAAGCTAAGCCAAAGTTTTTTGGAGAGAATATGGACAAGCGGGTATATCAGCCTCTCTTCTCCTTTAACTACAATATAATGAAATGTGGCATCCACTGGAGTTTCGAACACTGACTTTTTAATAATTAGTTCCAACTGGTGTTTTGAGAATAGAATATGTAATACTTACTGTATGAGGATCAAAATAAAGTAGATTAGAGGACAGTGATGTGACTATCTCAACTGAAGATAAAGAAAGGATCCTAGAGCCCATAATGTACTCAAGAGCTTACAGTGAGCAATATGGTTCAATCAAATTCCCATGCTTTCTCGAAGTGTGTTATAACTTCTAGTTGAATAGAAGTTATAAAACAATGGTCATAATTATGACTTGCTTTTCAATTAAATTAACACGGAAGTTTTAGAAACTTCCTAATTTTATCAGATTAAACAAATTCACACATGTTTACCAGAAAACTTAAATTCAGTTAAAAAAAAATCTATTCATTTCAAATAAAATATGATAGGAAAAAAACTAGGTTGAAAATTTAACAGCCCCGGATACTACAAGATTTCCCTCTCACTAGCTCCCTCTGTTGTTTCTAGAAAAGAAAAAAAAAGCTGATAAATTTGCACATCACTTTCTTCTGTATCAGTTTCAATGATTTTTAATGTTAAATTTGTATTAACCTACTGATTTTAAATATTTTCTGTGAAATGGTATTTAAAGCAATAAGCTATTTAAAACCCATGTTTTAAAAACCAGCATGAGGGCCTCCTCGGTGGCGCAGCGGTTGAGCGCTGGGTTGCGAAGCTGCCCGCAGCCTCTGCAGCGCCGGTTCGATCCCCGGCTGCTCCCCAGCCACCGGAGGAGGGTCCCACATGGCGCGCAGACCTCTCCTGCCGCCTGCTGCTCCCCTCAGCAGTGTACTTCGGTCCTTCTGCCTGCTCTGCTCCCCTCTCTGGCTCTGGTGAATTCTCTCACCCTCCTGTGCCTCTGACTGTGCCCAGTGCTTGCATAAATAAATAAATAAATAAATATTTAAAAAAAAAAAAAAAAAACCAGCATGAGAAAGCAGGTTGTCTACTTAGCCACAACTAATAATTTCGTTATCTGAATTCATTTTCTTTATACTCACAAAAAATTTATAATTTTTTTTCCTTTTTTCTCAATTGATTTCACTACCATCTTCTTAAATATGTCACGTTTTCTCCCTTTCGTCATGATTCTAATGACAAACCTGCACATCAGGCCATGGTCACCGGTCTCCATAGCTGACTCTTTGGTGTCAGTCTACTGCCCTGGCTGTCAACAATCCCCATCGCCTCTGCCTAGATTCTCACCCTGAAACATAAATCTGTAAATTCCAATTGGCTAATATAACATTTTTAAGTTTTAATTGCTCAGAGCTAAATATGCTTTACTAGAGAATAAATAAATCGCTTTGCCACCTTTTCTAAAAAGTAATGCAAGTACCAACCTGAATATCATATTTATATGTTTCACATTTTACAAAAGGCCCTTGAATTTAGTCTAACTTCCTGAAAATGTACTCCCCTTCCTCGTCCACTAACATTCTAGCTTAGGCTTTTCTCCAGGTTATCCTCTGAAACTAAATCTTAAAAAGTTTCCCGAAAGCATTCTTGAAATCTTCAAAGTACAGCACAATCTGGGTATACTTGTTTTAGTTTAAAAAAAAAAAAAACAAAAAAAAAAACCCCAACGACCCATCAAAATGCTCACTTCACCTCATGTATACCTGGTTTCATGTACAATTATTGTAGGTATGCATTTTATCCATTTACTGCACTTTTAAATTTCCAGATTGGATGGAATTGAACCTCTACAGCCACCAGTTACCTTTGCTGTGTTTTAAGAAAGACCAAATCCCTACCACCATAAAAAAACTTTCAGCGCATTGCGCACTGGGATTCAAACGCCAGGGAAACCCACCAAGAGAGTAAATGACCAAATTCATACCCATTATGGAAAAATATTTAAAGTGCATGATTTTGGCGGCATCATTCTCTGTGTGAAGATGGATGTCTCTGCAGTGAAAGACAGGATGTAATTTGAATCATGTTATAAATGTAATACATTGCATTTAGAGACAGCTATTGTTGCAAAAATCTCAAAAAGCTATTTTTGGAGTGTGTGCATATTTGAAAGAAACCTTATTTCATATAAATAAAGTACCATACATAGTTAAAAAAATCATCTCAAATTTGTGCAGCACTATCTGCAGAATTAAAGATATCTAATATCAATGTTGGTTTATGTTTAGTGATTAATTATAATCAATAGAACATTTTTCCTAATAAAATGTGCTATGCCAATTGCCTCATTTGAATATTTTATATATATTACATGCATGAGTTTGCATGAGTAGAGATATGCATTTATATAAATCACCAGGCTCACTGGATTCTCAATAAATGTAAGCTATCATGTAAAATAACAGAAGATCAAAGCAGACAACCCAATCAAAAAATGGGCTCACAAGAACTAAAAAGACACTTCTCTACAGAAGAAAGGCAAATGGCCACAAGCATATGAAAAAAATTTTAACATCACTATTTATCAGGGAACTGCAAACGAAAACCACAACGAGACACTAGGAAGAACGCAAGGGAATATGGGGATGGCTCACAGGTAGGTGGTGGGAGAACTATGGGGTGGGGCCTACGATGATGTAAAGAAAAAAATATAGAAAAAAAAAATCTTATCAGAATGAATTTCTCCTTAAATCTAAGATCAATCCATCCTCTTTACACATGAATTATGTATCTGGGACCTTGCCTACTTGCTAAAATTTATTTGAAACCACAAAAGCAGATGTGCACAGAGCCACAAAAAACTGGCCTTGCCTGATGCACACATTCCCAATGACACTCGGCCTTATTTTAGCTCTCACTGGAAACAATGCTCTTTTTGCAATCGAATTAGTGCTCTGCATTCCACATCTTTGTGCTTTTTGTTGAATACGTTGCTGTTTACTATGGCCAAGTATAGTGCTGAAGTGCTGTGTGGTGTTCGTAGGCACATGAAGCCTTGACGTGCCTCATGGTAAGAATGTGTGAGGCAAATCTCATTTAGGTATGTTACAATGCCTCTAGCCATGGGAATTTAATGTTAAAGAATGAAAAATACACATATATTAAAGTATGTTTACACAGAAGCACACTTGAAAGTACTGATCAGATGGTAAAAATGATGTGACTAGAGAGACTCCCAAGGACCTAACCCTATACGCCCCAGGAACTCCAGATCAGTTTTCCCTAATTCAGTGTTTCAGCAATGTGACAGAATGTTACAAAGTATAATTATGACAAATAATGAGCATTGTCTGTAGTTGCATATTAGATCATTTGTAAATATGTTGTTTATAATACTATTCTTAAATTTTAACTATTTTTAAATGAAACCAGCAAAGCTCTCTTTAAACATACCCGAAAGAAACTAAAATCTGTTGCTCTTTGATACCCACCATTATCTATTTTAAAATGCCCAAACAAGTACTTATTTAATCATGCTCCATTTTCTCCGAGCCAAATTTATATTAATTTTCTACAACGAGGCACCCTATCACGTGATAAATTTATGTGCTTAAAAATCTTTCACTGATTACCTTAATGTCTGTGACAAAAAAATAGGACATAAATTGAAATTTTCAATTTAAAAAAATTTCCTATCATATAGTAAGGTTGTGTCAAAATATTTATCTAGATATTATTGTTGCAATTATTATTTACATATAGCTGACTGCTCTAAAAGCAAAAGTAATTCTGGAGGGAAGTCTTAATGAAATGGAGAAGTATTTTGTGCCTCCCCTTCCTTGATCATGAAGGAACACATGATGTTTCAGGAATCCATGAGGAAATATTAATATTAATAAGGCGATAGCAAAAATTCTATTCTTATCTGTATCTCATTTTAAAGAAGGAAAACTTGTTTATAGAAATAAATAGATGGGAACGAAAGGAATTTTGTTTCAGCAATATAAATTTCTGAAATTTTCTGAGTTAGTATTCCTAAAAATCACAAGATGATGTAATAGCGAAACTTACTAATGATGTGTCAGTTGACAACTCCATGTGGTCCTTTCTCAGTCTGTTGAGAATAAATAATTGGAAACCACAAGACTTGCATAAGAATTTTACCTACTCTTTGTTATTTGTCTTCTTGATTTCTAAAACAATATTGTGAACTGTCCATTCAAATGACAGTAGGGGAGTTCTCAGTAAGTGGTAAGAAGTATGTGTTTCTTTTCCAGTGGGGGAGCACAGGGTGTGCTGCGATGGAGACGGAGAGAGGCAGGCCGCCTCGCCAAAGCGTGTATTCAGCAGACTGTGTTAGTGAAGAGTACAGAGGGAAGCTGAGTAAACAGAAGTTGAGTTCCTTAAAACCACCTGGGCCTACTCAAACCTACCAAAATCCCTACGTGTCACTAGAGAAACCTCTAACCTAATGTGAAGACCACTCTTTGGCCATAAAGGTACAATCAAGGTACAGCAACAGGTAGAAATCTAGAGTTCTGTTAAGTGAAAAATCGATTGTTCTCATAAGAACGGACAGAGTATTACACCAACATTCAACACAGATCACACAGTGAAAACATCTTTAGTATTCATCTGCTCACTTAAGGAAATAGATTATCAATTTAAAAAAATTTCCCTAGCATTTTGAGTTCTGTTGTTTGGGGTTTTATACCAAAACATCTTGATAAGATTGTTAGATAATCATTTTATTTATTTATTTTTTTACCAGTATGAATGTTTTTTTTTCTTTTTTTCTTTTTAAAATAATAAATTTTATTTTTATATTCCCCATACAATTGCAACCCCCCCATAGATAATCATTTTAAAGGACACCAAGCACTATTCTAAGAGTTCACTGTAAACAAAGACCTTTGTTCTTGTGGTACTTAACTGTACACAAGAGAAAATTCAATGAGAAAATTCATTCCAGAAATTAATAATATAAATGTAAATTACATACTATATCAGATGTGCTGAATGCTATAGGAAAAAAAATGAGAAAAGATCAGGAGTGCAGGGTGGGGAGATGCAGACTGCAGCATGACACAGGTTAGTCAGGACAGGCCCCGCTGCGGAATCCCAACATGGGTGAAGACCTGCAGGAGGTTAGGGAGTCAACCAAGTATATATGTGAGGTTAGAGTGCCCCAGAGAGAGGAAACAGCCAGCCAAAAGTCCCCTGAAAGAGAGCAGCATGGCAGAGGAAACTGGAGAAATGCCAGAAGGCCAATGTCGGGGACGAGGGGGAGTCTAGTGGAGATGAAGCAGGAGAAGAAACAGATGCCAAGTCACCCAGATCATGTGGGGCCATGGAAGCCATTATAAGGAATTAAGGTTTTCACTGAGTAAAATATGAAGTTTTGAAATGAAAAGTGACAGGGTCTGACCTACACTTTGAAGGGGTTACCCTGACTACTCTCTTGAGAATAACATATAAAGTTCTAAATGTAGACGTTTAGGAAGTGATGGTAAGGTTCCAGCAAGACACTGGGAGGCTCCAACCAGGGGGGCGGCAATTGAGATAGTGAAAAGTAGTCAGCTGCTGGATGTAATAGAAAAGCAAAGAGAACAAGGTTTCTTGATGAACTGGATCTGGAAAATGAGTGAAGTCAAGGGTGACTTCAAGGTTTCTCATTGGAGGAAAAAGAGGGATAGAGCTGCCATCAACTGAGATGGAGAAGGATGACGGCAGAAGGTTGTAAGGAAAGAAAAGCAGGTCAGAACTGGACATTATTTAGTTCAAGACATTCAAGTAAAGGTGTCAAAAGGGCAACTTTTATATGAATCTAGTTCACGGGCAGTCTCTGCTAGAAATATGAATTTGAAACTGTTGGCACAGAGATAGTATAGATTACCAAGGGGGTGAACGGAGATAAAGACCAGAGCACAAGGAGGTTGGGCTGAAAAGGAACCACCAGCAAAGGAAGCAGAGATGAGTTTATAATTAGTGAAAAAGGGGAACAAGTCACAAACGTGGGATCCACAAGTTAAGGTAAAAAGACATTACAAAAGAGTCAATGGTCAATTGTTGCAATGCCACTGGCAGATTAAGATGGAGAACTCTGGTAACGAAGAGCATTCTCACTGGAGTGGTTAAGCGTGAGAGTATGGCTAGGATGGGTTTAAGATAATGTGAAGGAAAGCATTAGAGAGAGGGCTTGAAAACTCTGGAAAAGTTTTCTTGCAAAAGCAAAATGAGGAGATGGAAGTGAGATCAAGAAATATTTTTAAGTTTTATTTGGGTTATTATTTTTTAAGGAGGAAGAGATGTCTGTATGCAGATGGACTGTTTGCTTGTTCTTACATGTTCATATGCTGAAGGTAAAAAATGTATGAGGGGGCAGAATTCTTGCAACTTTACACAGCTGGCTACAGGGGTCAGATCTAGTATACTGGTAATGGTACTGGTTTTATGGACGACAAGCTCTTTAATAATAACAGGCCAGAAGACAAAGTGGTCTAAGTGCACAAGTGTGTGAAATATTTCTTCAGTATTAGTCACTCTATCATCCATCCGTTCTGTGTAGGGATCATGTATGGTATTCAATCATAAGCTCCTCTTCTCTCACTATGGAAACTCTAAGGCAGAATCTTCTTTTTGATAAGTGGGTTTATTGCAAGTTATATGATATAGTGGGTCTCCATAACCTGATGAGACCTTCATAAGCTCCGGTTATGTACAGTCATTGTGCCTATAAGGTGCGAGGTAGTCAGAGCTTAAAAGCAAGGGAATTAAGAGGAAGGGTAAGAATCAAAGAAAGCAAACTAAGGAAAGCCTTCTGGATGATTGCCAAGTACCCACACCAAGTATTAAGAGAAAAGAAGAATCAACTTACTAGAACCTATAACTACTTTGGAAACTTCTAGATATGAGAGTCCCATGAGCCGTGAAGAAATACACTTAAGTGTAGTAAAGTATTACCGGGACAGAGATGAAAAGCTTGTAAGATTCAAGGGATATTGTAATTTTAGTAACAGATTTAAGTGTCCACTCTGGGTTAAGCCCACTTTCAGAACTACTTTCGTTTTTTTACCCTCTGCATGTTTCCTCTCATCCCCTCCACAAATCAAAACATTTATAGGTTTCTTTAAACTAAAAACCCCACTATAATCTTCATACTCTATAGAGTAATACAATTAAAAACCAAGCTGATCAACATTTCAGGATGTAAAAACCTGTTTACTCATTATAAACTATATTATCATCCACTATCAGAATTATGAAAATGTTATCTACCAGTTTCTGTATCCTGAAAAGGGTATTCTATTACTCACTTTTAATCCAGCTGCATATCCCACTGGTTGTGGGGCAATATTGGATTGTCCAGCTTCCCCTACAACCACAGCCAAGCCAAAGACCTCCTGGAAGGCATCTCGAACAGCAGCAACTTTCACTTCTTTATTTGAGGTCACTACAATATCCAGTTCACCACCAGATTCTGTAAAGGTAAGAAATTTCAATTCCAAATTAAAATAATGAAATTCTCATAATTACTACTATATGCTATCATTTTATTTACATAATTATTACTAACTTCACAGGTGACACAAGATATAGGTTAATCTTTTTATATGGCAGATGCATCTGATGCTGATAAGGTCCTGCCCTGGGTACCACTGTTACTCAGCAATGATGTCAAGGATCCAAACCTAGGTTGTCAGACTCCAAAATGCCCTTTTCTACAAACCTGTCTTTAGTTTTAATCATCAGAATTTAATGCATTATTTGAGGAAGTCTCAATTGCAAGCAGAAGATGGTATACACCTTCAAATAGTCTGAGTATCATATGTGTCATAGAGCATTTTTCTGTATTTTATGAAATACTATTCCAGAATATATTAGTAGATCCCCTTGAAAACAAGCTAGTCCTGTCATTTAAAAATAACATATAGCAAAAAATAAATGGATAGTTATTTATAAGTTATATACCTACTGCTGTCCTAACACAAATATACCTAAATATTTCAACTATTTAAAAAACCTCTGAACTATTTAGACAGATTGACTTGCTCAAATATACCTAATGTTTTTAATTCTTAATCTAACATTTTATGATAGAGTGAATTCAAAGATCTGGCTGTTACTTAGCATTAAACGGCTATCTCTGGTAAGAGATTTCTCAAGAAAACTGTACTATTAAAGTTTGTCCCAGAAACAATGCTCTTTTTTCCCCTAATAAATATATTGTGAGACAACTGAAAATATTACCAAAAACTTGGTTTTTCTTTTTATTGTGGATCTTTTTCCTGGTAGACACAATGTTCCACAGATTTCATTTCACTTGAATTTTGTAAGTTAATAAAATCAAAGAGCAATGGATCACATATGAAGAGGAAGAATATATTTTTTCTTGACATGGGACATATCTCTTGGCCCTAGCTAAGTAATGCTCCATTAACTATCAGCTTAAATTGTCAGCCTTAGTACTGCCTTAAACTTAATGAAGGGATAACTAATAAAAAGAATATAGCAGGTTAAACTGTGTTAAAATCCATTTGTAATTGATTTTGTACTTACTTAATACATCTGAAATTGTTACTGTGATTTCTAGAATATCTGAACAAAAGTACCTTAATTTTTAATTTGAATTTTTTTAAAAGTTTATTTATTTATGCATACAAGAGCAGGGGTACAGGCCAGAGTGTCAGGGGTGAGAGGATTCACCAGAGACAGAGTGGGGAACAGAACAGGCAGACTGACGTAAGTATACTGCTGAGGGGAGCAGGGGGCAAGTCAGGAGAGGTCTGCTGCGCCATGTGAGCTGCTCCCTGGCCAGCCAGGGATCAAACTCGGATCGAACTTGTGCTGCAGAGGCTGAGGACAGCTTTATAAGCTGAGTCTTAACCCCTTGCGCCACCAGGGAGGCCCCTGTTTTGAATTTTGTTAGAATGGTCTTATTTTTGCTGCCTGTGAGTGTTAAATTTTCATAGTTTTACTGTTTTATAATGACCTGATTAAGATTATGTATTGTAAGTTATGATATCTGCTAAAAATATAAATCTAATTATCTTTATCCCATCCTACTCCCTTGCTTTTTTGTTTTTTTCTTATTTAATGCAGGTTCCTGGCTTGAGAAACAATCTTGGATTTCAGTCCAAGATTTCTGGGAGAAATCACTGAGCTTGTTTCTCTAAGGATTAAATAAAGTAATTACTTTCTCACACTAATACAATATGCATTGAAATAGCAAGAGCTCCAAAAATACTCATTTCTTTCCTTTCTTCATTCACAACGTAAAGAATACATATGATCCATCAATTATGTCATTATGTTGATGATGTCAAACTTGGTTATTATGAATACAGAAAAACCAATGTATACTTGGGTTCCAATTTCTTTTTTTTTTTTTTAAAGATTTATTTATTTTATTTATTTATACAAGCACTGGGTACAGTCAGAAGCGCGGGAGGATGAGAGAATTCACCAGAGCCAGAGAGGGGAGCAGAACAGGCAGAAGGACCGAAGTACACTGCTGAGGGGAGCAGCGGGTGGCAGGAGAGGTCTGCGCACCATGTGGGACCCTCCTCCAGTGGCCGGGGAGCAGCCAGGGATCGAACCGGCGCTGCATAGGCTGTGGGCAGCTTTGCAACCCAGCACTCAACCGCTGCGCCACCGGGGAGGCCCTGGGTTCCAATTTCTAACTCCTGTGACAGTTATAAACATAAAGAACATCTCAAGAGGATTTAATTCTTGATTCAATATTCCTCTTCACCCAAACAGAAACAACATAGAGAATTGTCCATGGGCCCAATCTAGCTGCACCAACTTGTGTGACCTCTTAAATCTCTCTAAACCCTGGTTCTTCATCTAAAACTTGAGGACAATAGGGCCTCCCCAGTGGCGCAGCTGTTGAGCGCTGAGTTGCAAAGCTGCCCGCAGCCTCTTCAGCGCTGGTTCGATCCCCAGCCACCGGGTGAGGGTCCCGCATGGCGCGCAGACCTCTCCCGCTGCCCGCTGCTCCCCTCAGCAGTGTACTTCATCAGTCTGCCCGCTCTGCTCTCCGCTCTGACTTTGGTGAATTCTCTCACCCTCCCACGCTTCTGATGGTACCCAGTGCTTGTATAAATAAATAAATCCTTAAAACAAACAAATAAATAAACAAAACTTGAGGATAATAATAACTACCTTGCAGAGTTCTTATGAGAATCAGGGCCTGGCAGAGCAGCATTTAATAAACAGTACTTATCATTATTAGATCTTGTCCTTTGACATTTATTAGACAGAGACTACCAACACAGCCAAGGCCTATGAAAGCTATTAACTTTTTATTGTCATTGAAAAGCTCCATTCAGTAGCTGGTGTAGTCTGGGCCTATATGTTATTAACTTTAACAGTTACTAATCCTGCTAGGCAATTATGTTTTTTCCACATATCGGATATGTACATTAAGTATTAGAAAAGCATGTCTATGTTAACGATCTGGATTCTTGGTATTAAAGGTTCAAAGGTGGCTACAACAGCTTTCCTAATAAACCTAACAATCAGATATTATTAATAAATGATTAACTACCACTAAAAACATTATCTGAGTTAATTCCTGAGACATGCATAAACACATTTAATTAAAATAGACTACAGGAGAAATGGAAAATCAAACATGAGCATAGCATCACTTCAAATGTCAGTTGGGAATACAGTAAAATTCATATAAATCAACTATACTTACAATTAAAACCATTAAGTATAATAATAATTCATAGCATTTTTACTCCTCCAGATTTTATTCTGTGTTTTCAAACTTTAATGTGACTAAGAAAAAGATGAATTAATAATACTGAAACTAACAACTGTGTAAGAATGTGAGGTTTTCAATGATTATAAAGACCTGTGGAATTATAATGACCGACACTGGTATTACTTTAAAAAAATATGGTAAATGCTGGTCTGTCTAAAGTACATACTGATATATGGAGCCATTCCAGGGTCCAGCGTTGTAATCATGCTTTCTACTGAATGTTTTGTTTTATCAAGCACAGATTTCACCATTGGATTCCCAGCTACACCCTGCAAAAAAAACCAAATTAACATATAAATACCCATTATAAGAAAAAACATCATGATCATCTGATGGTGAAAGAAACGTTTTTTATTATTTCCAATGTGTCACAGACCTGTACTTTTATGATAATATAAGAAAAACAAGGTTATGGCGATGCCAAATTTTTCTTAAGTTTCGAAATGCTTAGTTTCAAGTTCTTATTTTATTATATAAACACACTGAAGTCTGCAGACCAGACTTGAGTACCACTGACCTGGTAAATATCTATGTATAAATATGCTTGTTTCATTATTTATTTGATTTGTATTAATTTACTTATATAAAACCTGCCCACTAGGGTTCCAAAGACTAAAATCAGATATCTCCAAGGAACCAACATTTTTTTCCTAATAAAAAAATAGTTTTCAGAAGACTATGAAACCTTAATATAAAAGGTTTTATGTAGCACAATGTTCATAGCAGCATTATTCCCAATAACTAAGACTTGGAATCAACTTGAAATGCCCATCAACAGACGACTTCGGAAAGAAAGTGTGACATATACAATAGAGAGGCTACTACTCAGCAGTTAATAAAGATGAAATTGTGCCTTTTGTGACAATATGAATAGAACCTGAGGTGATTATGCTAAGT
This sequence comes from Talpa occidentalis, assembly GCF_014898055.3. NCBI lineage: Eukaryota > Metazoa > Chordata > Mammalia > Eulipotyphla > Talpidae > Talpa > Talpa occidentalis. The sequence continues at coordinate 74,943,095 of NW_023601322.1, read as the reverse complement.
GAAAGAAGTGAGAAAGTGAAAGACAATTACCAGATGATTGCTCTCATTTGTAGACTAGAAATAACCAAAGAGAACAAACTGGCATAACAGAACAAATATAAGTGAGATTTTGTGAAAAATATGGTGGTGGCTACCAAAGGGGAAGAGGTGGGGGACAGTGAGGGATAGAAGGGTTAATGTGACAGTGTACTGACACAGGAGTCAATCACATGCTCATGTCAAGGTGTGCAGTTGTACCCCAGAAAGTACAGCTTTATGAACAAATGACAAATCAGTAAAATCTGATGAAAAATAAAATGCTGATGATGTATACTTAAAATTTTT
>NW_023601322.1:74917139-74942671 GCF_014898055.3 Talpa occidentalis | reverse complement strand
ATTTGGTTGCTTGTACAACTAAATGTTTCTGATTCAGTGGTTCCACTTTTCCCTGAGGCAAATTTGAGATAACTCACAGTTCCCATTGCAAAATTACAATGTGTTCAAAGCGCAGAGAAAACATCTATATTTGGTAACAGAAGTTGGCAAATTTTCATAGTATTAATGAATTAAATTTATATAAATATTTGCAATGTTGAAATAAAATGAATATTATTTTGCATGTTTATTTTATGTGATGCCCCAATTAAGACTGAATTTCTTCAAATATGGGATATTGCTAAGTTATGAGATTTATCATTTTTCACTACTGAGATTATTATTACATTTTTTTTTTGATGTTTAACTGTTAAATACTTTATTCTATGAGTTGTTTGCTGAGGCTGATAACAGGGTGTGTACAATGTTATAAGAAATACATTCTGATGTATATGTATGCATGCTAAGTTTATAAAATTGTGAATTTTTATTCATTAGTAATTTCATATAGTAAATACTAGGATCTAACCTAGAATTTCAATGTCCCATAGTTTGTTGCAGCCAGTTATTTGTTTCAGGTTTTTTTTTTTTTTTTTTTTTTTTTTTTTTGTAGAGATAGAGGCAAATGGTGAGAGACTGAAAATGCCAGCTCACCTCCTCCACTCACTCATAATTAAATTGCAGCAGAATGAAGTCAATAAGGCCCAGAATATAAAGGGCCAACTACAGTGCACATCAGGAGCAAAGGTCCAGCAGAGAAAAGGGTGGGTATGATTTTCATTGAACTGTGTTTACAGTGATACTGGGGAATACAGTTCATGAGAAGGAGGATCAGCTGCTGTATGGAACCCCCTACAGTTACTGATTCAGCACATACTCAGATCAGGAACTTGACACCTAGCACTGCTATGGAAAAGGGGGTGCACAGAATTGGTGTCCAGAACAGAGGGTGCACTGCTAGAGAACATTAGGAGCAGGGTTGCAGAGTGCTGATTACTGGCTTGAGCTTGAAGCTCCCACTGCAGAACACCTGGAACTAAAAACAGCAGGAAGAACCTAGTTGGATCACCTAAGTCTCCTTCTAGAAGATGGTCCTATCTGCAGCCCAAGGCTAGGCTAATCAAAACACCTGCCACCGCACCCCCCCAAACCAGGATAAAACTGAGGCAACAACTGAACACTCACTAAACAGAGTTTAAGTACCTGTTAACAACAGGAGTAAACACTTCAGAGTGAGGCCCTGTACTGCAAGAGACTTAACTCTCAGCTTGTGAACCTTTCTCAATCCAATCAAGTTTGTGTCCAGAGCTGCATCTAGTATCCAAACAGAGGCTAGAGGTTGAAGCTGGCATAAGCTATATGAGACACTTAGCCTGCAAAGGGGATCAATGTGGGTCCCCAGCACAAACTCTGGAGCCCACAGTACAATAGGCAGCTTAAACCCCTGATACCTACTGGAGGTGACCCTTAGGTGCCCTACTGCCTCATTTCCTTTATACCTGTTGCTCATTGCAGGTATCGGATCTCAAATCACTTGAACAGGTGCAAAGGCAACTATCTAAAACGCTATCCCTATTACAACCAAAAAAAAATTCTGAAAATGAAGAGACAGAAGACCATTTTACAGATGCTGTAGCAAAAAAAAAAAAAAGCATCCCTGAGACATCTCAGTCTAGCAGAACTATAGAATATGCATGAAGAGGAGTTCAAGGCAACAGTAATGGCAATGCTTACTCAACTCAAAAAAATAAAATAAATAAAATGCATGATGTAAAACAGAAATAGAATAAAGATGAGACAATGTGAGACAGTTACAATTGGAAATACTACATCTAAAATATGCTATAGAGGGTTTCAGCTGTAGATAAACTTAAGCAATGGAGAGAACTAGTGAGCTCAAAAGTTCAATGTTAGGGAATACACAAGTAGAATAACCAAGAGAAAAAAAGAAAAAAAAAATATTGTGAAATAACAATCATATGTACTGAATCATTAAAAATAAGTGTAGATAGGTTTGCTACTAGATTTATCAAGCCTCTTGCCTCCCTGCATGAACACCCATTAACATCAAGGAAATTGTTGCAAGCTGAGACAGGAAACCCTTCAATGGGCAATGTGGTTTCGATCTCTTTGAACACTTTCTAAAATTCAAATGTAAGTGTATGCTCGAGGTCTTAATCTTGAGAAACAAGTGAATTTTTTCTTTGATATTTAAGAATTTTTTTATAAAGATTTATTTATTTATGCATACAAGAGCTGGGGTGCAGGCCAGAGATGCGGGGGGTGAAAGGATTCACCAGAGACAGAGTGGGGAGCAGAACAGGCAGACTGACTGAAATACACTGCTGAGGGGAGCAGTGGGCAAGACAGGAGAGGTCTGCCTCGTCTTGTGGGTTGCTCCCTGGCCAGCTGGGATCAAATTCATGCTGCTGAGGCTGTGGATTGCTTCATAGTGCTGTGCTTAACCCCTTGCACCACCACGGAGGTGCTGATATTTAAGAATTTTTTAAACCAGTTTTAACTACTATACATATGCTTGCTGACATAATAATTATAATAATTAAAATCTATTGAATGTTTACCAGCTGCCAAGCCTGTGACCAAGTATATTATAGATAATGTGTTTTCATTCAAAGAATTTGTTTCATTTCATCTTCACAACTCAGCAAGGTAAGAACTATTATGAACTTTATTTTACAGATGAAGAATGTTAAATTTAAATAGGTTAAGTAACTTGCTAGGAAATCACACAGCCAAAAAGTGGTACAGCTTTTATTGGAAACCTGAATTAGTTCATTTGGAGCCTTTGTTCTTAATTTCCATAATATCCTGCTTAAGAGAATAATTTCTTACATAGAAAAAGGAGGGCAAAAGATTACCCTTAACAAACAAAAAGTTGTTCAAGTTAAATTTAGAGTTCAGTTAACTCTACAAAGAAAACTTAGATACTGAATTTTTCGAGTAGTATACCAACATTCTGCATTTTACAACATATTTTGATATGTGTAAGAAAAAGGGAAGGAAAACACTTAAGATAGAATAATTCTGAATTTGAAAATCTATTTCTGCCCAAATTAAATCTTGAATTTTAACATATTTTTATGGTAGAAATGAATTTTGCCAATAATTTCTAAATGCAAAGAACGTATTTATGTTAATGTCAGTAGATAAAGCTTTATCCATTAGATTCATATTAGCAAAACTGTTTGTACATAAGCATTGCTAGCTAGACATCTTTAATATTTTTATGTAGTGTTTGATGCACATAAAAGATATGTATATATCTTTTGTACAAACTGTAAAGCATTTTAGAAAGATAGCAATGCCACCAGCAAACAGGAGCCTTTTTAATATCACTGATGTTTGGTGTACCTTCATCATGCCTTTCCAACACCATGCCCCAAATCAGATAACTACCATCCTGAATTTTGTTTTATAATTTCTTTGCTTTTTAAAAAAAAATTTAGTGTGTGCATGTGTGCACTTGCTGGCATGCATGTGTGCATGTGTGTATCCCTAGACAATATATTACTTCATTTGGTAACCTTTCAGCTTTCTAGAAATAGTACCCCAATATGTACAAAGATATTGTATGTGGGCTTGCTAATTCTTTCACTGTTCTTTCCTGTATTTATTCTTATTGCTGACTATAACTCTTTTATTTTGTTTTACGGCAATATAATATTACTTTTCATGCACTAACTACTATTTATCATTTCTTTTAGCCATGGTCATTCAAGTAGTTTCCTTTTTTTGCTTGCATAAACGGAGAACCTATGAACACAATTATGCATTATGGTCTTAGTCACAGTTGTACATCATGTGCTTGTCCTTTTTGGCTGTTATAACAGAATACCAAAGACTGGGTGACTTAAGAACAACAGAAATTTATTTCTCATTGTTCTGGTGACTGAATATTCAATAACAGCGTGTCTGTACAGTCAGGTTCTCGTGAGATTCTTGAAGTCTAGGTTGTAGACTGCCAATTTCTTGTTGTGTCCTCATACGATAGAAGCAGTAAGGGAACTTTCTAGAGACTTTTATAAGGGCATGAATCCCATGCATGGGTTCTCCTCCCTCATAACTACTCATCTTTCAAAGATCCTACCTCCAAATACCATCACAATGGGGATTATGTTTCAACAGATGAATTTTGACAGGACACAAACATCTATTCTGTAGTGTTTCTTATGCACCACTGTCTCTGTATCTAGGACAGCCATCTCTCTAGAGCAATATTTAGAAGCTACTATTGAAAATTCATTTCCTAAGTTAAAGCTTCTAAATTTCTTTTATTGTAGCAAATACTTGCCAAGTTGCATTATACAATGACAAATGATGTTCTGTCATTAAGTGTACATTCTGCTTAGTGTATTTTATAGTTATGTGTATTTGGCAATATATGACTTAAATATAACACATATATATTCAGAGCTGAAGAGATGCCAATAATACTATTGGAACTTTTGTAGCCTTTTTTGCCCAAATAAGAAAGCAAAAGCATTTTCTTTGCTTATCACACTCTTAAAAACATTAAACTCATACTTGCTTAAGAGGAATCTGTTGTCACAATCACTTCGAAAATGAATATAAGTGCTATTTTAAATATACAGATGAATAGGTAATGGATATATCATACAAGACTGAAAAGATATTTTAAAAAGTCAGTGATGGGGCCTCCCTGGTTGCGCAGGCGTTGAGCGCCTCACTATGAAGCTGTACTCAGCCTCTGCAGCACGGGTTCTATTCCCGCCGACAAGCGAGAATCCCATATGATGAAGCAGACCTCTCCTGTCTCGCCCGCTGCTCCCCTCAGCAGTGTATTTCATCAGTCCGCCTGTCCTGTTCCCGCTCTGTCTCCGGTGACTCCTCTCACCATCCCACGCATCTAGCCTGTACCCGGTTCTTGTATAAAAATAAATAAATCTTTAAAAAAAAGTCAGTGATGAAGACAGGTAAATGCAGTCAAAGCCTAGCCTCTATAGTTCAGTAACATCAAGGAAGGGAATAAAACATGAAACGATGGGGTTCTAGATTCAGATATCCTTAGAAAGGAAAGAACCTTAGAATCTACTCAGTTCAGTGTTTTTAAGACCATAACATTCTAATTGTATACATTTTCAGGTGAAACATTCTCTAAATGATTATATCATACATCAGAAATATTTCCATTGTAAGTGACCTAAGACCCAAGCTACCCAAGTTGGCAACAAAGTGACTTATTGGGCGATGTTACTAAGAAGTCTGAGTAGATCTAGGTTCTATGACTTGATTCATGGTCAGTGACACAGGACCCTATCCTTCTGCTAATTTTGATTCAGCTCTTGTCTTTGTTGGCTCTCAGAGCTATACAATCCCAGGTTCATGTCTGGGGAAAAAAAAAAGTGAACATGCATTTCGTTCAACAGTCTGTGCCAAATACCCTGCATCTCATTCAATCTGCTCCCATACTTTCCCCCAGCCAGTCTCTGTGACCTAGAGAATGCAAAATTTTGACTGATGTGACCCTTCATAGTTACCTGCTCTTCTCTGGTCAGGAAAGAAGTCAGCCTTATCCAAAACATTGAACTGAGCTTAAAAGAGACTGTGACCTCAGGGAAGTAGGAAGGTGTGCATCTCCAGAGAGTGCTGAAGAAATACTGAGTGGTTAATCTTCAATTTTTTTTTCCTGCTTCTATAGAATTTCATTTCTGATTCTACATCTCATTCCTAATTACCTCTCTGTTTCTCTTGCTTTCAGTGGAGTATTTCATGTTCTTAAAATTGAGGGGGGAATGTAAATCAGATTGATTTCAGTACCAAGCATCACCTGCCACAGAGTCATTACAGATAAGTATATTCCACACACTGTCATTCATTGTAACCCACTATGGCAATCGTCACTTGTGGAGAGGAATCTGACATTCTTGTAATCTCCCTCCAGCAAGTCTGAAGGGTATAGTTATTTTATTCAGTAGATTCAAAATGTCCCAAAGCAAGTTTTAAGCATTTGGCACTCAAGATTTCTTTTAAGTTAGCGTATAATTATCTCAGTTTTGGTTTCAACTTTTTTTTGTCATCCTCACAAAATTCTGTTATCACTTCATGCCAGAAGAGATCTACCACCAGCCCGAGCACTGAAACACTTGAAAATTTGACTTTATACTTTGGCTAAAATGACTGTATACAAAAATAGACCTCAATACAAGTGATACTTCCACTGCCTCATCCTGTGAAACACATGAAACATATGCTCATTAGTTACAGGAACCAATTTAAATGATAATGTTTTCAAATGGCCAACATCGAATAAACGTAGGGAGTAAACATCATCACAACATGGCAAACAAGCTCTGAAGTGCAGCTGAGTGTGAAGGTGATTGTCAAGGGACAAAGCTAGTGGGTACAGGGTAAGTAAACCAATCTACTGCCAGATAATAAGGTAAATTTCTCATGCAGTGCACTCCATTACTTCTACCTTAGTTCTGCTGCCACACTCTCCTCTGCAAGTTAAAAAAAAAAATCCTCACCTCTAACTGGTATGTGCAGTGCATTAAATGCAGTGAAAGATTTCATGCTGGGTAGGATGGACATGAGAATTTGGGGTGTAGCTGGATAATACTGTAAGGTATCAACAGGAATATGAGTGAGCATTGTTAGCTGTTGTTATTAAGTGTCATCAAATTCAGAATGCTGGATTTATTACGCAAACTAAAGCTACAGTTATAAACTTAACCAGTAGGAGCTGATACAAGAAAATCCTGTATGTCCCAATAGTAAGTATATTTTAAAATAATGCCACAATACTTAGAAGAGCTCAGGAAAAAATTCCAAATAACATTTGCAGACACTAAGTTAAATATCAAATATGCTGAGACTATAACTAACTTATATTTGAGTTAGTATAAAATAGGGGAGTTTACCAGGTCCACAAGAGGGAAGGAAAGTTTTCCAAACAGAGACATTTTGTGCAGAGAGATGAAAATACATAACCCATTTAAAAGGTGACAGGTTAGTGAGTAGGCGGGAGATCTAGGAAGAAAATGGAGCTAAGAAGACAACTCAGACCTTTTGGTTACAAATTATAAGCAGCAAGTCCTACAAATTTTAGATAATAGAAAATAACAATTAAAAAAACACAAAATTGGATCATAATCTCAATATCCAATTAACTTTATTGAGTTCTTTAAATACCCCCCCAAGTATATGGATTGCAAAAATTATACATGTAGCTCCAAGAAGAGATTTCAAGACCCTACTTTCTTTTCTTTGATGTCTGTCACCAAAGACAATATTATTAATAATTTCTTGAAATTCTTTTAAGAAAAAAATATTTTGAATAATTTAATTTTAAAGAAAATAAATCATATACATTTCATCATACTTGGTTTCAAAAAAGGGGGTGATGATGACATATCTACAGGATCATCCCATGGCAACCTATACAGCTAACCCTAATCTAATTCAATATTTTTAGTAGCTGAATAAGGTCCCATTAAAACATTTAAACAATTGATTTGATTGATGGCTTTTTGGGTAGTTTTCTGGACTTTTTTCTTTTTTGGAAGTATAATCTTATTTACATTAATATCTTAGGTAAATAGCTTTCTGTCAGTCTCCCTAGCAATTCATCCTTCCATTAACAGTTTGCCAAGGTTATCTTTTTCTCCACAGGTGAAAACTTCATATAGTCATTTTTTATGTATATTTCTTTTTTAAAGAATGTGATTGAGTACTTTTTCACAATTTAACTATCCTTATTTGGACATGGATTCTGAGGAATATTCTATTCCATGCTAATAGATTTTGATAGTATTCTAGGACTTAAAATGTGTCTTTAAAAGTCAAGTCATTATAAAATAGAAAGGAAAATGACTAAGTTATATCTTGTGGTTCTTCTTACTTTGTTTTACTCTAATTTTTTATCTGTATTCTTAACTACCATATATTACAAATAATAGGAAAGAGTTTAGTTTAGTGTGGAGGCATATGGAGTAAACAGTATTTGGTTGGGGAATCAGTTCTTCAAACGTTAATATTAACCTACTCAAGAGAATTAAAAGGACTAAGAAGGAAGCTCTCACTCATGGAGTGTCAGTTGTGGGAAAGGCACTGCCATATATACTTAGCCACATAAACTTGCTGAAACCAACATGTTTATCAATGCTTTCTCAAAAAATACTGATTTCTTTTGTTTAATCAACCTCATTACTTGAACTACTGAAAAAGGGAGTTGTGTTCAGAGGTTAAATTTTATGTCATTCATATATTCAAATATTTATCACACCCTGATGCTGTAGCAATGATATGGGCCCTTACTTTGTCATCACTGTGTGAAGTAGTATTAGAAACCAAGAAAGACAAAATAGTGTTTCCAAAGGGACACCAAGTCCCCAGTGCAGGTATCTGAGTAGTTCTGAGTTACTGCACCAAACTATAAAGTATAACAGAACCCAAAGCCTCTGTATTTCACTCTATAATCACGCATGTATGTGACTTCATCCTAACACCGGGTCACACTGAACGTCAGTATTTCCTTTGAAGCATTTTGTTGTATTTTGTTAAGAACCTGCTTTGTTGACCCCCAAACCACCTTGAAAACATCTGTTTATGTGGATTTTGTGTATGCGATATGTGACTCTAATAGAAACAAAACTGCATTCTCTCAGTAACAGTAGAGTCAGCAAATTATCAAAGGAGGATATGGACAATTTGAGTTTTCAGAGAACAAATCAATTAGAATAGAAAAGCATTGTTTCTGCCAGAGACACCATTTCCTTTTTTTAATCTCTGCCTTTGCAAACTGGCAGGGAAGGTCTGCTCAGGGACCAGATGTTTGCCTTCAGTTTACCTTCTATTTAATTCAAAGATTGTTCCTCCGTTTGAGATAAACAATCACAATTTAAACTGGACTCTAAGGGAATACTTCTGCAGTATCATCTAGTGAGTCTCAGGAAGTTTGGTTTTCTGCTTTGTTTTGTTTGTGCCATGATGAGCTATATTCAACATGTCTGTGTTCCCCTCACGCCCAGAATGGATTGTACAACTTCAATTATGAAACTTCTCTCTATACACTTGTTAGGATAGAAAATCCAGCTGTGTTAAATAACAATAATCTTGATATCTTTCTCCATAGCCTCTCTACTTGATAGTCTATTAAAGGATTACTTTGTGGACTTAAATCTTCTCATGAATTCATTAGGGAAACTAAACGACCCTGCTTTCAGATTGCTGAACAAGAATCCTTCCTTTCCTCTTTGTTTTTCTTTCTTTAGATTTGTTATCCAAAATCAGAGGGGCTAAACATCATTTCTATGGAGATATTCATGTGCCTTGTTCTTTTTTCTCTGCTCAAGAAAATAAGTCTGTGCAGTGCCACACAACAGTGTAATTGACTCTGGTGCAGCTGCCATTGGGTCTTTCCTATAAGAAATCATATTAGCCTTCCTTTTAAATGTGTTCAGGATAATAAGTCATCCTTGACATTCACCATTCATACAACAAAATGTCTGTGTTACAAAATCAGCCCCAAGCTTATCAAATAATTAATACCAGATTTGTAAGTGACACAGATGATGTCAGGTTTTTGTATTAAGTAGGACCTTGATCCCCAGCATTTACTGGTTGCAATCCTTTTACTAACAGATAACATCTGCCAATGAGTAATACTTGGTTTCAGGAAGAACAGCTTTTAGTGATTTTATTCCTATGAAGTTTACCAGGTTGAGAACACTTGAAGTCAAATGCTTTTGTTTAACCACACAGAGCAAGAAATAGCTGTGTAATCGCTTTCACTATTTTTTAAGCCTTGAGGGAATCACATTTTCACATGTAAGTAGAAGACACTTATTCAGTCCTTGACGTAGACTTCAGAAATCATCAAGGAGCTCATTCCTGTTATGCTTTTGAATAATGCCAATAACTTGAGTAGAAAGTGGCAAGACATTCTACAAGTAGGGTCTGATAGGAGAAACTATGAAATATGAACTCTGCCATATGGATCACAAAAGAAATGGTGAAAACACCCCAAATTAGCCAAATTTTTTATCATTGAAGTGCTTGGTTACAGATAAGCAAGAGAGGCATCTACAATGATCCATGAATATAGATTGGAAACCTTGCTAGGAACTTTTGTTTAGCCTAATCTAAACACGGATGGTTACATATAGAAGTATTAAGTGATATGTAGCTATACAAAGGTTATATCCACACACTTGTATTTCCTCACCCTGTCACCTGAGAGGACATGGAAACAGCCATACCCCAGTAGCAACCAGCATGTCTAGCACCCTGATCTTGTTTTCTAAATCCATTCTCCAATAAAAGGAACCAGGCTTTAAAAAAAAATAACCAAGTCTAGGACCTGAATAGGAAATATGGATGAGACTGGAATATCTTGTAATGACAGAAATTAAGAAAATGCCAAAAGGAAAAAAGAGCTTAAAAAGTCCTAACTTACAATGATGGTGACATGTTAAGGAACAGAGAGGTCCACTAAAAAAGTTCCTAGTGGCCCAAGTGATCCAATTTGATCAGTGAGATAAAATAATATTTGGTTATAACTCAAAATAAAAAGACCATTAATATATAATTAATATAAATAATATAATAAATAAATGAAGGAGAATAGACATCTCCTGTGAATAATTCCAAATAATTCAGGTAGATACTCCTCTACCCTCAAGGCAGTGGAGCATAGCCCCCCATTCCTTAAATGTGCACTGTACAGAGTGATCTCTCTCCAAAAGATACAGTATAGAAAGGCGGACAAAGACTAACTTGGCAAACAGTGCCTCAGCCAAGTTGTCAAAGTTAACATCAGCAGGGATGTCATGTTATTAGCATGTACCCTTGATATTATGTGATAAGAAAGGTACTTGTTGTCCTGTGGTCTTTGGAAAACTCATAAGCCTAATCTAATATGAGAAAGACATCAGACAGGAACATTCTACAGATCCTGACCAATACTCCTCAACGCTGCCAAGGTCATAAAAAGCAAGGGAAATCGAAGAAACTCTCATAGGCAAAAGGAAACTAAGGAGACATGACAGCTAAATATTATGTGATAGTCTAGATGGAAATCCTTAAACAGAAAAAAGGACATAGGTAAACACTAAGGCAATCTGAATAAAGTGTGGCATTTAATTTGTAATAATGTATTACTAATGGTTCATCCACTGTGACCAATGTATATTAGTGATTTAAAATTTTAATGATCAGGGAACTGGTGTGGAGCCTAGGGGAACTCTACTATATTCACAATTTCTTTGTAAATTCAAATTTTATTATAAAACACAAATATTTATTAAAAATATTTAAATATCCCCTAGTACTCTTACTATTGTTGTTATGGACTTAAATTAGATATCAGTATGTTTATGACATCCAGCTAAATTGTTATTCTCTGTTTTTGAGTTGGTTCTTATGTTTTAAACAAAGCTTTAATTTTATCCAAAGAATGGTCTTTCAGTTGTTGGAAAAACGTTTTCTAAGTTGTTCATATGTGTTATTTTGATTATTACACCATCTCTGATAAAAGACCACTATAGCTTGACTCTCAGTTTTATTAAACCTCTGTAATGATTATCCTTCTAAAAACACACTAAACTCTGGTCAACCTCAGTGAGGGTAGTAATGAGGGTGGAATGTATCATTGTAGGCCTAATTCTGCCCATTATATTCCTGCCTCTCCATTTATGCTAGTCTAAAAGTGTTATTTGAGCTGGAAGATCATTCTATAACCTTCAGATTACTGCTGGGTGGCTTCGGCAGAAAAGAAATTACCAATGCATTAAATTTGAATTAGCTCTGAGAAATCATGCAGATGTATGCACAGAACATTATAGCAATACTGTCTCCCAGGCACAGCAGAATTGCTTTTATGCAGTTTTAAAGAATCACTTGAGCAACCCTTAAATTGCACACATGATGAAGCTGAGCCAGCATCTTCTGTTAAAAAAAAATCCTGCAGCCCAAATCCAGCCTTTCAGGGAGTTGTCTTTCAGAGAAACCTGATCACACAGGCACTGCTGCTGAGTGGACTGTTTGGGTTGCAGCCCCACGGTATTAGAGTGTCCTGGCAGAGTGACTGCAGAAGTGTCACTTAGACTAATGATTATGAATTATGCAGAGGGTCATATCCTCTTAGTTACAAGTCATTTACACAGTCTCCCTCTAGACTGCCTAGCCTACTTCAATTTTTTTCCCCTCCTACTAGGAAATAACTCATTGAATAGATGTTCAAAGTTGAATTTATTGACATTCTATTTTTCTTCCATAATTCCAAGCTTGCAAAACAACAAATGAAAAAGAAAAAAAAAACCTAAAAACAAGATACCTTAGTGAAATTATAGCAGTAACAAGTCTTATTTATTTTTTCCTTTTAGTCTGTCAGGGTGCTTCCCCCTCTAAAAGTCTGACAGTTCTAATCATCCTCTCTCTGTCTCACTCTTCTGTTTTCAGCTACAATAAAAAGGCGATGTAAAGGTGTGTACAGGGGGAAAGAGGAGAACACAGTTGATGCTGAAATCCTCATATCCTGCTCTGTGTGAATATAAACTGTTTTGGTAAGCTATTTAGAAGGACAGACAACAGGAGAACCAGAAAATCTCATTGTTAAAATCAACAGCTGTCAGAGTTAAATGTATTTTTATAATCCAGTGTCTTGAACCTACACTTACGATGGAAGAAACAGGCCATAGGCAATTCTGTGTATTTTAACAAGTGACTTATTAAACATGATTGACTAGATTGGGCAGAAGTCAGATGAAATACACAGAGCTGCTTTTGTGCTTCTTGCTGACAGTAGATTTCAGTGGAAAATAGAAGGAACACTGACCTCTCCCCAGAAGTAGGGTATCCATGAGCTTCTTCAAAGTCAGAGAGTATTTCTCACAAGACAGCCAGCTAGAACAAGGGGCAGTGTCTTTACCAAGTTGGCGTATTTTATCTCCTTGAGAGGTGAGCAGGGCAGAACATCTCAAGACTTCATAACCAACCTGGGAGCCAGGAGGCCTTGTGATTGTTTATATGGTGGGAGGTCACTCAGCTGTGCAAAGTGCCATTCAACACATTCCATCCAGGACAGTTACCCTGACAGCTGGACTTCCAAAGAAGGTCCCTTGCTACAAAAAAAGTGATCAGGACTGAATGAAGATAATGGAAGGAGAGTGTGTTACATGCTATTCACACTTGCAGTAACAGGTTATCGTAGATGGTACATGCATTCAATAATGACTTTAAGCAGTCACATTTTGCCGTTTCTGGGGGGACCTGTAGTGTCTGGAGAGATTTCTCAGGAGTACAGATGTCTCCCCCAATAGTGGAGAAAAGTTAACCGTCACACTGCGCCAGCTGGATCTCATTCCCATTATCCCTGTGTGCCCCAAAAATAAACCCAGAAAAACTCCCAAAGGGCAATTTGTGGCAGCACACTGGAGTTAAATGTCACTTAAAGTCCTTCCATGGCAGGATGATTCATTGAGATAACAGCCAGAGGGATCCTTTTAACACAGAACTCCAACCATAGCACTCCTCTGCTCAAACGTGAAAAACCTTCTCAACCTTCTCAGAAAAGTCAAGGTGTCATTAACCCCAAGAGGGTCTGCCATCTGGTGATTAGTAGCCAATTGGCATAATAACCAAGTTTGGTAAAGCAGAGTAAGATCTCTGTTGCTGGACAAGCAACGAAGAAGGGGGAACTCATGTTCCCAAGCACCTTCCCACCTGTAATTGGAAAAGGAAGGTACACTGAAAGCAAAAAGGGCAGGGTTTTCTTTAAGGTTTAGCCTTGCATGTGCTTATCCATTTCATGTTTGCACCTCTCATGTAGGTTGTGCAGATTCAAGCTCTTTTAGCTGGTTCAGCAGTTTGACTATTAAACAACAGCAACTCCTACAAAAGATTCCACTAAGTAATGAATAGCTCGAAGAACGTGAACTCAGTGAAAAGTTCGGTGTTTTGGTTTTGTGCAGGGTAGTTTTGCACAGGGTAAACGATGGTACCAGAATAACTTACTGGCTGCCCGTCCCCAACTGCATAACCTCCTCTCTCTTCAAACAACCCCTTGGCCAGCTTTCTGCCTTGATGTTCCTCCAACAACTAAACTTACCCAAGCCATAGCCTCTCCTTGCAAAGTTCTTCCCTCCCATGGCGGAATGCTTCACAATGCTTCTTCCCTCATTCCTTTAAGTTTTCAGTATAAATATCATCTAAGACACATTCTGGAACCTCCCTATGACAAGTAACAAGCCACATGCATGTATAACCTATTCCCTTGCACTGCTTTTTTCCCCCCTAAATAGCACCCCAAAGACACATAGTGTATTTTATTTATTTGTCCATCTTGAATTGCCTCTGACAAAATATGGAGTACATGATAGGCAGAGACTTTGTTTACTTCTTTAGTCCTAGAATCTAGGGAGTGCATGACATATATGGGATGACCAGTAACATTCGTTGAATTAAAAGGATAGGTTTTAACATATATTCTCTTTGTTCCTTCTCAGTCTAATGTCCCACCACAAACATATACCCACAACCCACACATACACACTTCTCACTTCACTTGTTTTGGAAAACAACAACCAGACCCTCCGAGATCCGTTGCCTAGGAGACAATTATATTACTAGGTAGGAAACAGTAGCACCCTGTTTTCTGGGTTTTTGTTTGGAGAATCTTGAGGACTTTAGGTAAAGAGGAAAGGAGAGAGGAAGAAGGGGTAATTCTTCCGAAGCTGGGGAGGGAAAGAGCTCCCCTGATTTCCCAGATCCCGGGACACAGTGCACTGGTTAGTGTAGTAATATCCTGACATTTATGTAATGGTAAATCTCCATACTCTTTTTCATGTGACTGTACCAATTTATATTCCACCGCCAGTGCACAAGGATTCCATTTTCTCCATATTCTTATGAACACTTGTTTCTGATCTTTTGAAGGGGAACATCTCAACTGTTGGGAGGTGATAGCTCATGTGATTTTGAATTGCATTTCCTTGCTATGATTTTTAATGTTTTCATTTTCCTTAATTCTTTACTCTTTGTGCTTGATTTTCACTGCCCTATCTTCTGTCTCACTGTTCCTTCCTTGACATCATTGATTCCACTGGTGAACCCCACTATTGTATTTTTAACTATTGCTTTCTTTATTTCTATTTGGAGCTTTTTCTTATTTTCTCTGTCTTCGTATTTCTTGTTTTGTTCATTCATTGTTCTCTTAATTTCTGAAAGCATAATTAAAACTGTTGTTCTGAACTCATCTTCTAGTAGTTTGAGTAATTCTGTTGTATTCGAGAATTTCTCCAAAGCTTGGCTTGATTCATTGATTAGAATTGCTCTGTGTCCTCATTCTGTTTGATGCTCTCTCATTATTCTGTGGTTTAAACTAGACTGATTTCCTCCTCAGTCCTCTATGAAGGTCTTCCTTTAGAATTTAGGGTGATGGTCTTGGATGCTATTTTTTATATTGTTGTATTAGTTGAAGCTTCTCTAATCAGGATGACTGAAACTCAAGCGCCAAGGCAGGGTGATAGTCTAAAGACACATAGCTTATAGTATGTGGGCCAGATATGGGGACAGGGGACAGACACAGGTTGCCAGGGTCAAAGCCCCTTCAGTTGCAACTATTTGAATAGGAGGAGGGGTCTGTAATCACCATCTAATCAAGTCTGACCAAGGTAGCTTTAACAACGTGTTTTCCTGAAAGCCCCAAACCACCTGACCCTTCAGTTACCATCTGACTGTGATCTCAATAGGATTTGCTGTCCTGCCTTTTCCCTAAGGCTTTGATGTCACTCTTTCGGGCCACAGTGTTGAAAGTGGTGTGGGATGAGGGAAAGATTACTCAAAGGCCATGTGGAGCAATGAGAAGCCTAGAGGGGCTACACTGGAAGTAATGTGCAGTTTTGATCCAAAGGCAGTCTCCTATTTTTTTAGCATTGAGTACAAAGGTGGGGCAAGTCCGTAGGGAGTATACATGGGTGGGTGATGGGATTAGGGATGTAAACTAGGATGGAGTGACTAGGGGCTATTGCCTGGGGCAGCTCCTTTATTCCTGTCAGTCTAAGCCTATTATCTGTATTATAATATCTGCCGGCTCTTATCTGCAGGTACTAGTTTCCCAGTATGTTCCTCATTTTAGGATTTTGCCCTTGCTAAGAGGCGCCCTGCATGATCCTACACCTAACTGACAAGCAGAAACTCTGGACACCAAGGCAGTATTCGTGAGAATAAGGAGGGTCGGGGAGTCCACACTTGGGAATGAACAGAGTGGCCAATCAAGCTTGGTCATAAGCAGTTACCACAAGAAGCTGCAGACTATGTAGTTGTGCTGTCAAACCCATGTAGGGGAGGCCTAGTGCTTCCTGGAACTGCTGAATTAGCCACTAACAGCCCTGTGTATTCTCAGCTCAGTGCCCTCCCAGCAATCCATGAACTCTGAGACTGTGCTAGTCCTCCTGTAATAAATTAGGGGCTGTTGGAAGCCCCAGAAGTGCAGGCAGGGAAGGGACAGGTGCCCCTCAAGAACCACCCCCGCCACCACCACATCTGCCAACTAGTTGCCTACAATCATTGCTCCTTATGGTAGTGTTGTAGAGCAACCCCGATACAAAACGGGGTGCCTGACTGTGGGTCCTCACCCACGCGCTTTAAAGGACTTATCAATGCTCTACTGCAGGCACACGTGAAAGGTTAATAAAAGGTTTATTTACAAGGGAAGGGGAAATGAGGAAATGTACAGCTCTGGGAGAAAAGTGGGAGACAAAGTTTTAAATGAGTCCTACCCAATCCGCCGATCAGGAATCCCAAAATGGCGCTCTGAGAGCTGGCCGCCAGCCAGGAGCGGTGAAGCCAGGAGGCAGCGATCGCGAGCCAGAGAGAGCCCAAGGCCCACGTGTTTGGTTTTTATATCCAACCTGGCTACCCAACTCTACCCTCAGGTCCCAGCCACCCTCCCTTGGTGGTGATGGGATTTGTCTTTCCCAATGTCTTGATGGCTTTAGTCTGGAGTGGGGGTGGGGTCCACAAAGCCTGTATGGGATTAACTCAGGACATCATTTCCCCCTAACAGTGGGTGGTACTTGCCTATCTGCTGTGCGGTAGTTGCTTAGGGAACTCCTGGGAGTCTGAGTTGGGGTGGAAAGATTGCCTTTGGGCACTGCCCAGCTAAAGACCTGAAGATCTAGGCATATCTGTTCAAAATCTACCTAGCAGTTGGTGTTCTTTGAAGAAGTAGAGAAGCAAGGAGATAGTGCATAAGGTCTGTAGTGGGCTTGAGGCTGAGTGGAAGCTTCAGGAGTCCATGTGGGAGAGAGGCGATTGCCCTTTGGGACTTCAGACCTCCTTACCACAAACAGCCTCAGACTTATAAGCTCAGCTCCTGCCCAACAGTCGGTGTTCTTTGTAGTAGTCAGTACTCACCTGTCTTCAATGGGAAAGGAATCCAGAGAAGCCCCTAATATCAAGGCAGAGAAATGGTGGGTGTTTTTCATATAGGTCATTTTAAAATCAAATCATTCGTTTTAGTTTTTGGATTTTGTTGTTGAGTTGCATGAAAACAATGTATTTTGAAGATTGACGCTTTATCAGATATATGCTTTGTAAATATTTTCTCCAATTCTGTAAGCTGTCTTTTCACTATTTTCATTGTTTCATTTGCCGTACAGAAACTTTTTAGTTTGTTGTGGTTCCACTTGTTTATTTTTTATTGTATTGCTTATGTTTTTGGCATCACAGCCATGAAATTGCTAAGACCTGTCATGAGGTCTCTACCCCGACTTCTAGGGGTTTTGCAGTTTCGGGTTTTACATTTAAATCTTTAATTCAGTTTGAAGTGAGTATTGTTTTGTGTGGTGTAAAATAGTGGTGCAGTTCCATTCTTTTGCATGTGACTTGCCAGTCTTCCCAACACCGTTGGTTGAAGAGACTATCCTTTCTCCCATTGTGTATTCTTGACATCCTAGTCAGAGGTCATTGTCTATGTACATTTGGATTTATTTCTGGGCTTTCCTTTGATCTGTGTGTCTTTATCTATACTATACCATACTGTTTCTATTACAGTAAGGTTGTAATATATTTTGTAATCAGGAAGTATGTGCCTCCAGCTTTGTTAGTCTTTCTCACTATTGATTTGGTTATAGTTCTATATGGATTATAGACTTTTTTCCTCTATTTCTTTTTAAAAAAGTCTTTGGAATTTTGGTAGAAGTTGCTTTGATTTTGTAGATTGCTGTTTCAACAGTATTAAGTCCTCCAATCCTTAAACATGGGGTGTCTTTCCATTGTTTGTGTCTTGTTTTATTTCTTTTATCAGCATTTCATGTTTTTTAGCACATGAACCTTACACTCGTTAGTTATGTATAACTATTAATTATGTGTAGTTACATATATTCCTAAGTATTTTATTCTTTTTGGTGCTATTATAAGTGAAATTATTTTCAAAATTCTCTTTTCTAATAGTAAATTGTCACTGTACTCAACTGATTTTGTATGATTTTCACATCCTTCAATTTCACTGAAATCTTGTGTTCAAAAATTTTTCATGGAGTCTGTAGGTTTTCTGTATATAAGATCATAAACTCTATAAACACGGACCATTTTGCTTTTTCTTTCCAATTTGGATGTCTTTTATTTATTCATTCTTATCTAACTTCTCTGATTAGGCATTCAGTACTATGTTGAATAGAAATGATGAGAACGGGTAACTGTGCCTTATTCCCAAATTTAGAAAAAAGCTATCAGTTTTTCACCGTTGAGTGTGTTTTTAGCTATACATTTTCATACTTCACCTTTGTAATATTAGGTGTTTTCTTTTTGTTCCTAGTTTATTAAGAAAGGGTGTTGAATTTTGTAAAATGCTTTTTCTGCAAAATTGAGATGATCAAGTGCTTTTTAATCCTCTATTGAGTTAATGCAGTGTACCTCATTAATTGATATTTCATAAATTGAAAGGTTCTTGCATCCAGAGGATAAATTTCACTTTTCATGGGATGTGATCCTTTTAATGTACTACTGGATTATTTTTCTAGGAGTTTGTTGAAGATTTTTCATTTCCATGCAATGGAGATATTGTTCTGTAGTTCCCTGTGGTATCTTTGTCTGGTTTTTGTATCAGGGTAATACTGGCCTAAATGCATGAAAATGAGTTTGGAAGAGTTCACTGCTTCTCAGTTTTTTGAAAGTGTTTGAGAATTGGCATTAATATCTTTGAATGTTTGGTAGAATTCACCAGGAAAGCCATCTGGTCCTGGACTTGTCCTTGTTGAGAGGTTTTTAAATTATTGCTTCTATCACCATGTTACTTATAGGTTAGTTCAGATTTTTCAGTTCTTTATAATTCAGTCTTATTAGGTGATATATTTCTAAACATTTGTACATTTCTTCTATGTTATCCAGGCTTTGGTATCAATTGTTCAGTAATCTTGCGATACTTTGTATTTCTGTAGCATCAGTTGTGATATTGCTTGTTTAATTTCTGATGTTTTCCATTTGAGTTTTCTCCCTTTTTCTAATTTAGGTAAGGATTTGTGAATTTTGCTTATTTTTCCAAAAAAAGGCTTAATTTTATAGATTTTTCTACTTCCTAGTATTTAATGCATTTATTTTTGCTTTCACTCTTTGTTACTTCTTCATTCTATTAACTTGATTCTTTCTAGCACGTTGAAATGTAAAATCCAGTTGGTGACTTGAGATTTTTCTTCCATTTTTTAATATACTTATTTAACACTCTGAACTTCCCTCTTAGTACTGTTTTTGCTGTATGTTTCATTTGTCTTAAGATATTTTGTAATTTCCCTTGTGATTTTCTCTTTGACTTACTGGTTTGTTCAAGACTATGGCATTTAATTTCCAGCTCCTGTATTTTTTCTTTAAATGACTCTGTTAGAGCTGGTTATTGCAAATATGCCCGAAGGAATATATATAAAAAAAAAAAAAGAGAGTTCTAATATTCTCCAAGTGATATGGAAATTCAGGTCCCTGATATAACAAAGATTTTGTTGTGCCTAGATTCCAGGATTTATGGCAAAACTATAAATCTGACATGAAGATGCTTTCACTGTATGTTATTTTTCCTTGATATTTATAGTATACCTAAGATAAACAATCCAAACTTAATCCTTTTCTACTTAGATCAGTTTCCATAGTTCAGAGCCTCATCCTATCACCATATTTGAGTCAACAATTTTTTATCCTGCCCAGATTCTTTGATAACCATTACTAATTAAAGACTTGTGGTCTCTGGCTACAGCATACTTTTTAAGAGCTTAATAGAAGTTTATGGAGCTTATGGTTCTCTGATTATACTAAAGAATATGAGGCATGTAATTTCCTATATTAACAAACTACAAGTAGAAATAAAATAAAGTGTCATGTATGCCTCTAGGTAATATTCACTTAAAGACTATATATACATACTCGTATACATATAGTCATATTCATTTAATGACTATACATATATATGTATATGGTCTTTAAGTGCATAATATATATATGCACAATTTTGGAGTCAAATAAAAATCTAAGTGAGTCATAAAAACAATTCATTTTACAATGTGCATAATGATACCATTCAGATTTGTTATTTCTACTTATTAGGTCATTTGATTTTTGCAAAATGTTAGTGAGACTGGCAGTGTTATATCTTAGAGTAAATGCTTAGCGTATACATATTAAATATTTGTGAAAGAAACTAAATGCTAGGGCCTCCCTTGGTGGTGCAGGCAGTTGAGCGCAGTGCTATGAAGCTGTCCACAGCCTCTGCAGTGCAGGTTCGATCCCGGCCACCGGTGAGCATCCCACATGGCGTGGCAGATCTCTCCTCTCTCTCTCGCTGCTCCCCTCAGCAGTGTATTTCACTCAGTCTGCCTGTTCTGTTCCCCGCTCTGTCTCTGGTGAATTCTCTCACCCTCCCGTGCATCTGACCTATATCCTGGTTATTGTATGTATGAATAAATAAATCTTTTTTAAAAAATGCACACATTGTGCAAAAATGAAAAATGATGTAAATATATATATAAAGATATAACTTAAAGAAACTAAATTCTATGACATGAAGTAATTGACAATTTTGCTGAGAAATTTCAGTAGCTTGTCTTATGAGCCTTGCTTGTTAGAATGAGCAAGAATGCTAGAGTGAGCCAGACTATAAGGGAGCTGAATTGAGAGTAAATATCCAAATAAAATGGATTCAGCTGTCAAATTTGCAAACCTGAGAAAGCATGAAAATATCAGGAGAAATTTTCTTTTGAATGTCAACATGAAAAGTCAGTATGAAAAGTCAAATATTAATGAGAATAATACAACTCAAAGAAATAAATGATTTTCCAAACTTTGTCACAAAGAGTTACACCCCATGAGGTGGTAAAACTTGAACCAGAATGACTGTACTAAAATAATTTATACCATCCCATGCTGCAACCAGAAAATATTAGCTATTCTCTTTTTTTCTTTAAGTCCTTTTTCAAAATCACTGCGCTGAATCAAACACCATTATGATTGTGGGTAGAATAATTAAATCCAAACTGCATGTTAGAACAAAGAACTGACTATTACCCAGAATACATACCCTGGGCAGAGCGAGCTTCTTAATGTGGAATGAAAAAGTGGGCATCACAAGAGGACATCAGAAACCTATAGGTGTAGTATGAAATTGTAGCAAAATTTAGGATTTTATAGAAGTGAGGAACTCATAATTTAGCTGGCATTTTAGGGGGTAATGTGTTAAAGGAAATTTACCAGGTAAGAAATGATGTGTAGATTCAAGGAACCTATTTAGACACTGTTGACTCTCTCTTAGACATACCAAAGAATCACCTCTGAGACAGGATACAAGTAACTGAAAGACTATCAGTGGGCCTAGTCCTCCGATACTGAAGGAAAATAAAGAAATAGTTCAGAAATATATGATTTATACCAAAGATAAAGTAAGCTTTAAAAGTGGAGAGTAAACTAATAATCACTTGAGAAACCTCATCTGCACTTAGTTACATAATAGAACAGCGTGTCTTTACCTACATTACCATGTAGGTAATATTCCTTGACTACCTGTACTTAACAAGTCTGGGTGCATTTTAAAGTGCTTGATTTGACTTGTATTAGAGAAGACATAGATGAAGATCAAGGATAAATATCAAAGAGATAAAGGATAGAGATATAAAGACTGAAGGGAAGACTTTTATGTTGCTGTATATACTTTACCCAACTACTGATCATTTTTACCTATATGGCACGCCCAAAACCTCAAATTCAGCATGTCAAGTATTTAGTAAAACATGTTTCTTCATTGCTGCATTTTCTCCTTCTTCTGTGTTCCAAACCTAGTAAGAGGAACTAGTATCTACCAAGTAATTTGAGTCTTGAAAAAACTAAAACCAAAGCTAAATTTAATCTCTTTCACTAATTCCACATCCACTTAGTCAGCCTTTCCTTTAGATTTATTACCACTGGTCTAGTTTGAGGCTTTCATTCCTTAGATTACTACAATATGCTCCCTTCTAGTCTTATTTCTTCCAGTCCAGCCCTGTAAGTTTATTCACTACACTCTGAAAAAATATCTTTTCAAAGCAAAAAATTTATCCTGATTACTACCTATTTTAAATCTTTGGCAACAGCCTAAATTTTAAAAGATATGTTATCAAGATTTTAAATTTGTGCACTTTGATAATCTTAACAACGATTGTTAAGTGCACCATAGACTATATTTATTTAAAATGTAAATTTTGTATGACTTTGGGAAAGTTATTTTTTTTAATCAAATATGTTTGAAGAAAAATTTTAAAAGAGATGGAAAAAAGTGATTATCAAGTAAAAGATTATGATTAATTACTATATTTTGAAAATAACCAAGTAGAATATAAATTCAAAATTTCTGGAATCTATACAATAAATGTTTTCAGTAAAAATACCCAAAAAATGCACATAATACTAAGTCAAAATTTAACAATATATAAGATAGAAGAAACAAAATTCTCATTAGTCAAAGATGATATGAATGTCTGCATAATGAATTTAAAAGAATATACTAGTGATTAGAATTAATTGGAAAAAAAAGATTAAAAATCCAGACACAAAAATTAACTGAATTTCTGTATACCTGAAACAAATGTTAAAAAAGTTATCATATTAACAGATAATATTTACAATATCTAAGTAATCTATTAAGTGTCTAACCAAATCAAACAAAAATGTAAACAATCTTTGGGGGAAATATTAATAATTTTAATGACAATTAAAGAAATCCAATAAATGGAAAGTTGTACTATGTTCATTTAGTAGATTAGATATTATTTTAAAAATCAGGGGGCCTCCCTGGTGGCGCAGGGGGTTAAGATGCAACCTGTGAAGCTATCTGCAGCCACTGCAGCACAAGTTCAATCCCCGGCCAGGGAGCTACCCACATGGCACAGCAGACCTCTCCTGTCTTGCCTGCTGCTCCCCTCACCAGTGTATTTCAGTCAGTCTGCCTGTTCTGTTCCCCACTCTGTCTCTGGTGAATCCTCTCACACCCCGCACCTCTGGCCTGTACCCCAGTTCTTGTATGCATAAATAAATAAACCTTGAAAAATAAATAAATAAATAAATAAATGAAAATAAAAAATACAAATCAGTTCTGCTGTAATTTTAGCAGTACTTCACTACCATTGTAATTAATATCCTTACAAATTTTGGGTATGTGCATATGTGTAAGGAATGTGAGAAACTGAATCTAAAATGATAAGGAAAGAACCAAACTGTTGAAGATATTTACCAAGAAAATCAAGATGGGAGGCCCTCTCTTATCAAATATTCTGACCTAGCTGCTTTTTATTTAAAGATGGATAATATTTGAGCAAGTTCAGACAAACAGCCAGTGGATCCAACTAGTCCAAAAATATATTGAGAATCAAACTTTCTACCTTTATATTCAGCCTGGACATGAGAACTGAAATCACAATCATTCCAAATATTAACTGATATTTCACTATTTCATTACTCTTCTAGAACTGTCCTGTTAGTAAAGACAGGACAGGAACTTCCCAATGACCCAACAACTCTTAGTTGGAAATTAACAACTCTTTAGATCCTAAGATTCTTTGAAAACTTACCTCAAAATTCTTCTCTTGCTTCTTCCACCAACTCTCAATTCTCATGATCCTTACTCAGTCATTTCTCTTCCTTAATCAAGTCTCTTTAACCCTATCAGAAGGGGTAGATGTAGATATACCACCTTGTCAACAGTTAGGAGAAAAATCCAATACAGGCTTTTCCCTCTTCATACTTGAATGTTTTATTTTAGTTGAGCAAAAGTCTCCTAAAAAGCTTTTGTTTCTCCATTCATTCTGCCTCTGCTCTGAATTCCCACAGCTTTTGGTAACACTAACAAGACACTTACTGGATTTAGGGAATTACTACAGACTTCTATCCTACTATATTATAGGTCTTTACAGATCGCCTTCACATCCTTTAATCTTACAAGTAGTTTGAGCTAAATTGATGTTTTTTGACTTGAATCCTTTCAGCAAATATATATTCAAGTGGCATACCTAAATTACCTTGCCCAATTTCTTACTGCTTCCTAGTGAAAAACAGGTTGATAGCAAGGGTGTTTTGGACTCATGTTGTATACTCCCTAATTCAAAGACTCTAAGGTGGGGAATGGCACCGAAGACCTTCAAACGAGTCTGAATCAATCCTATAGGAATTTAGCGTTTGTAAAACTGCAGTTTTCCCAGCATGGGATGTAGCCCCCATCTGGTAGATGATGTGTGAAAGGAAATTAAATGTCTGTTGTAAATAACAGCATGATGATATTTCAAAAGTGAAAAATTACCTGAGGAGAAAAGTTATCAGCATATCTTAAAGAGAATATGTCATCATTGATATTTTTTCTAGGTAGCTTTCAGTGAAGTCATGAGCCTAGCAAGGAAAATAGGGTATGTGATTGTCACTTTGGAATCAAATTAAGAGAATGGTGCCATTATGGCCTAAGGAATTAATGTATCTCCAACATGTGAGCCATTTCCTTCAGGGAAATAAGGTCCTTATTAACCTGGACAAAAGATTCATTTTTTTTTAAAAAAGGCAGGTACCAAGATGTTATTCCTGTTTTGGGGATGGAGCAAGCAAGACAGAGGAAATTGAAATGACTGACCTTTGTCATAAAGGGAGACGGGTGTCAGAGCTAATTACATAGACCATTTTGGCTTCCTATTTTAAATTGTCACACTTCAGCAATTAGAAATTACTTATGCTCTCACTGCTATATTAATTTGTACTTACATTCAAACACTCAGAGACCATCATAGATAGAAGCAACCTTAGAGACCAACCTCTTCATTTTTCAGATGAGGAAACTGATACTCAAAGATGTGATAAAATGTGTCCGAACTCTTAGTATGGCTCCAAGTGCAGTATACTTTACTTGGTGATGCTGCATTTTTTAATACAGAATACTCATTTTAATGCCTTTTAAAGTTGTTTTCTACAATAAACATGTATTACCTGCAAATTTTTTTTAAGATTTATTTATTTATTTATATAAGCTCTGGGTACAGTCAGAAGTGCGGGAGGGTGGGAGAATTCACCAGAGCCAGAGTGGG